>NW_024545646.1:0-484 GCF_018152505.1 Drosophila elegans | reverse complement strand
GAACGACTGAGAGTCTACAAGGCTGAGACTTCAACGCTGAGATCCAACGGGTGCTAGGTCGTGGTTAAATCGAGCTCAGGGAGTCCTTGCGTGGAGTCTGCGATAAAGGTGGCTGGGCGAAGAGGTCGAACCTAGTTCTACCTGCTAGGCGATACACCTTGCCGGTCCCGACAGTAAGGTAAGCATAATATCCAGAGTCTCGAATGAGCCGTCACGAGTCAGATGCCAACAAGCAGTCGACGACGAGCAGCGACGCCGCGAGAGACAACGACGAGGAGCGACGCCGCAGAGGACGACGACGAGGAGCAGCAGTAGCGGAAGAGCCGCGAGGCTTGTATAAGGAGACGAATAAAAACGTTATTCGTTATTCTTTGATCAGAGGCAATCACCCAATATAAATTTGGTGGAACGAAACCATAACCTCTCTGAACTAGCCGCCCGTTAACGTATCGAGCGAGAATATCTAAAAATCAGGTCGTTACAG
>NW_024545645.1:0-642 GCF_018152505.1 Drosophila elegans | reverse complement strand
TTACTATACAAACGATACTTGTCACACTGGGCCCCAGAGTCGTACAAAACGAGATGACGAGTGACAGAAAAGGGACAATAAAGGAACGGATGTACTAATTCAAAATACCTCCGAATCTTCGCATTGACAGTTCATTAAAGCTCAGAGAAATTAACGTTAAATTAAACTTTATTATTTTTATTTTTTATATTGTGTTTATCCCGCTAATTTACATTTAATTGTGTAGTTAAAAATAAATAAGACAGCCGTGAGGACATTTTTGTAGTGTTATGGGCTTAAATGTAATATAAGATTATACTTACAAAATCGGTAAAAGATCAGTGGCAGTTGAAATGATATGATCGAGTTTATTATAAACATTGCATCGTACTTCTAAAGGTTCATGCATATCACGTTTAGATCGTCAATGGTTATAAATAAGAGGAGTCTAAGTTCCAAGTAATTCAATTAGCCACAGACAAATGTAGGCTATCCAGTAACTCGACTCTCTCCACTTCTCCCTATGTAAGTTAAGAGGACAAGTAATACCAAACTAATGAAAAGTCTTTGTTGCTGGGGATCATCAACTCCCTTGAACCAATTTTTTTTATAAATCCAAGCACTCAATTGTGGAACGCCTAAACTAACTTAGGTTATTTTAGA
>NW_024545644.1:0-1695 GCF_018152505.1 Drosophila elegans | reverse complement strand
TACCGAAAATTACATCACAGCTTTGTGCAATAATTTTTCTAATTTCAGAATGGGAATACCGATCTGAGATAGTAACTTCATTAAGGTTCCTATAATCAATAACTAATCTGTACTTTTCTCCTCGGACTGACCGGACTTTCGAACTACAGACGGTGCAATATATTGTGATCTTGAAGGTCTTATAATACCTCTCTTAGCATCTCTCAGTTTTTCTACCTCTGTTTGGTGATATTGGGTATGGGTAATGTTTTCCAGTAAGCTGGAAAACATCTGATGAAGTTCACCGTCTCTCCCACTACTTTAGTTATTTTATGCTTACTTTGAATCGGGATCTGCGAAGGTATTTTGTGACTTTGTACGCAGTTTTTATTTTGTGACTCGGTCATATTGCTGACTTGCGTTCCAATTGTAATTACTGCTTGTGTCACTAGTTGATGAATTTTAATTTTGCGTTTATTTCCGAGGGAGATTAATATATCATTTTCACATCTATTATTGCTCCCTAGGCTTTTCATTGTCTAGCAAAAGAATTTCATGGGTGTGTCGAAATATTAGCGAGCTTAAGTATTGCGTGTTGTGTTATTTTAGTGTTACCACTGACTGAACTAACTGAAAAAAAGTGTTTTTATTTGGCTTTGGATTTGGTACTAATTGTTTTGAATATAATTTTTGATTAGAGCGTGTGTCGATTAAGAATTTTCGAATTTGTCCGTTCCCCGTGGATACTTTAAAGTAAGGTAGTGAGGAACGATTTATTCTAAAAAATAAAGTTCTGACATATCCTTTTTTGTTCGGTATCGCTTTGGCACCATATTCTTCCTGAAGTTCGTTTACGTTATTTTCTTCCACCAACAGATAATACTCTTGTTCTGAACTTGATGTAGCTTCATCTAGAATTTTTGCTGCGCGGTACTTTCTGTCTCTGGTTGAATATGGAACTGTCTTGGCATCTTGTTATTATTGGGGACATTAGCGGTGCTGAGAGGTCTTTCCGTGCGCAATCGTATGTGCTGGTCTGTTCATATGATTTATATGACGCGATCCGAACTGACTGATCGACGTCCATGGCGTTTCCGGTTTCGATTGTGGTCGTGGCGGGTTTTGGTGTGCTATAGGGCGCTCGGATTGGTTTGCTAGGTTGACCTACTCAAGATTTTAATTGGTTAGTTTCCAGATTGGCGCTTCAGCGCTTCATTATAGGATTCCTAAGGTTAATTATTACCGCCGTCTCTCTCATTCTAAAAAATGTTAATTTTTAAGGTTCTACAATTATCTGATTTAATGATTATTGATTCGAGAAAATTCCAATAATTCTTCTATGTTAAAAAATAAGTTATTTTCTTTTATAAAAATATCATCCACAATTTTGGTTTTTGTGTTCATGCTTCAAATGAATTTATTGGCCAAGATTTGCGTATTGCGTATATTATGTTGCTTATTTCTTCTTTTATTAATTGAGTTTTTATACTTTTTAAATATTTACTTTCTGATTAACGATTTCTTCCGAGCTCTGTTTTATTTTCAACATTACATTAGTAAGTTGGTTTATTTCTCTAACTTCGCCAGAGTTTCTTCATAGCCCTGTTTTTTTTTTTTTTTTGATTTGAAATGTTCCGTCTTGTAGCCGCTAATCCGGTTTCAAGTGAGATGATTTGTGATTGGAAAAGTCGAGTTCTGTGGTTATCCCCAAGCATG
>NW_024545643.1:0-908 GCF_018152505.1 Drosophila elegans | reverse complement strand
AAGAAAGAAAGCAAACTTCGGCAAACTTCATATACCCTTGCAGCTATTGCAAAGAATTAAACATTTTGAAAACATTAAAATTATAATTTACTTGCGTATAAGTTTAAAAACATTGAAGCTATGATGATTTGCAGCTCAATTATTTGATAGTTATTTTATATATTTTTATTGTTCCTATGGGAGCTATATGATATATAGTCGTCCGACTTTGATGAAATTTAAACCGTAAATCGAAAATATTTAACCATTACTAAATGTCGAAGAACTAAACAAAAAATTAAAAAACAGAAAAGTTATAATATTTTTTCATTTATTTTTCCGATTGTTCCTATGGGAGCTATATGCTATAGTCGTCCGATTTTGATGAAATTTTTACCATAATTCTGAAAAAATTTAACCATTGCTTTATGTCGAAGAACAAAACAAAAAATTAAAAAACAGCAAAGTTATAATTTTTTCAATTATTTTCCGATTGTTCCTATGGGAGCTATATGCTATAGTCGTCCGATTTTGATGAAATTTAAACCATAATTCTGAAATATTTAACCATTGCTATATGTCGAGAGAACTAAACAAAAAATTAAAAAACAGCAAAGTTATAATTTTTTTCATTTATTTTCCGATTGTTCCTATGGGAGCTATATGCTATAGTCGTCCGATCCGGCTCGTTCCGACTTATATACTACCTGCAATAGAAATACAACTTTTGGGAAAGTTTCATGCAGATAGCTTTAAAACTGAGAGACTAGTTTGCATATCAAACGGACGGACAGACGGACATGGCTAGATCGACTCGCCTAGTGATGCTGATCAAGAATATATATACTTTATAGGGTCGGAGATGTCTCCTTCACTGCGTTGCAAACTTCTGACTGAAATTATAATACCCTCTGCAAGGGTATAAAAAT
>NW_024545642.1:0-1389 GCF_018152505.1 Drosophila elegans | reverse complement strand
TATATATTAAACAAGAAAGAAAGCAAACTTCGGCAAGCCGAAGTTCATATACCCTGGCAGCTATCGCAAGAATTAAATATTTTTGAAAACATTAAAATTATGATTTACTTGAAGTATATGTTTAAAAACATTGAAGCTATGACGATTTGCAGCATACTTATTTGATTGTTCTTTTATATATTTTTATTATTTGTATGGGAGCTATATGATATAGTCGTCTGACTTTGATGAAATTTAAACCATAATTCTGAAATATTTAACCATTGCTATATGTCGAAGAACTAAAAAAATTAAAAAACAGCAAAGTTAGATTTTTTCAATTATTTTCCGATTGTTCCTAAGGGAGCTATATGCTATAGTCGTCCGATTTTTTGATGAAATTTTAACCATAATTCTGAAATATTTAACCATTGCTATATGTCGAAGAACAAAACAAAAAATTAAAAACAGAGTTATAATTTTTTTCAATTATTTTTCCGATTGTTCCTATGGGAGCTTATGCTATAGTCGTCCGATTTTGATGAAATTTTAACCATAATTCTGAAATATTTAACCATTGCTTTATGTCGAAGAACAAACAAAAAATTAAAAACAGCAAAGTTATAATTTTTTTTCAATTATTTTTCCGATTGTTCCTATGGGAGCTATATGCTATAGTCGTCCGATCACAAAACAAAAAAACAATAAACTTAAAAAGAATTAATTTTGATGAAATTTA
Source organism: Drosophila elegans (assembly GCF_018152505.1). NCBI lineage: Eukaryota > Metazoa > Arthropoda > Insecta > Diptera > Drosophilidae > Drosophila > Drosophila elegans. Next base: position 671 of record NW_024545642.1, on the reverse strand, counting down.
AACCATAATTCTGAATTATTTAACCATTGCTATATGTCGAAGAACTAAACAAAAATTAAAAAAAGCAAAGTTATAATTTTTTTCAATCATTTTTCCGATTGTTCCTATGGGAGTTATATGCTATAGTCGTCCGATCCAGCTCGTTCCGACTTATATACTACCTGCAATAGAAAGACAACTTTTGGGAAAGTTTCATCCAGATAGCTTTAAAACTGAGAGACTAGTTTGCATATAAAACGGACGGACAGACAGACGACAGACGGAGACGGACAGACGGACAGACGGACATGGCTAGATCGACTCTACTAGTGATGCTGATCAAGAATATATATACTTTATAGGTCGGAAACGTTCCTTCACTGCGTTGCAAACTTCTGACTGAAATTATAATACCCTCTGCAAGGGTATAAAAATACGATTTGAAAAGATTCAGGTCAACAGCTTTAAAATACGCGAAATTGAGAAAAAAATATTTTTAAACGATTTTTCTAATTTGCGCTTATAGGGAGCTATCCGATTGTCACGATTAACCCTAATCATAAATATGCCTTAAAAATGCGATTTGGAAAGATTAAGGTCAACAGTTTGTACACTGCGCGAAATTTGCTGAAAAATTTAATTTGAACGCAATTTCACTTTTGCTCATATGGAGGATTTATAAGATATAGACT
>NW_024545641.1:0-4064 GCF_018152505.1 Drosophila elegans | reverse complement strand
ACAAAGTAAATATAATATAATAACATAAGCAGTAGCTATAGATAATCGTTAAGTAGGCAACAAGCCGAAATAATTATAAGTTCAATACCGTAAAAGGCAAGAAGCCGAAATAAATTTAAGTTAAAACGGAATTATTCAAATTGGAAGATCCGGGCGGGCGCGCCAAACAAAAGGAAACGGTCACACTGACCAATAGCCACCACAAGCCACACGCGGCATGGCCATGGCTATAGGATTATGAAACTACAGTCACACTGGCGAGGGCCGGGAGGATATAAAAAGGGGCGCCGGTGGCCCATACAGGTCACTCTGCGGCCGACGGCGATCGGAGAAGCGTAAGGCTGACACTTTGGAGTGAGCAAACTTCTTGGGGAGTTAACTGCGGAGTCTTTTTCGGGATAGGGTCTACTACCCTGTCCACTCCAATACATTGTAGTTAGCGTTACTTCCCTCTTCCCACCCTCCAGCACCCTAAAGACCGGCCGTCATCAGTGATATCCGACCTTTGGGATCCCACACCCCAAGACCGACCGTCATTAGTGACACCCGATCTTCGGGGGACTTCCACCACTCGGTTCTCCGAGGCGCTCCCGGCCATCTGCCGAACCGATCCCACCTGGGACCCAAGCGGTCTCCACCTCTTCTCGGACCTGGTAGACCTAAGTGGCCTCCACCTCGGTCGAAACTGGTAGCCCCAAGCGGCCTCCACCCTCTGTTCAAGACTGGTAGACCCAAGCGGCCTCCAAACTGTCTCATCCTCCTAGACATAAGCATAGCCATGAGAGACGTGGCTTTTTCTTTCATCCACAGGGCACCTTCCGCCGCCGCCACCGCCGCCGGCCGCGACGACGCCGAACGACGACGCAGAAGTCCCCGGCATCCTACGGGCGATCGAGCCCTGCAGCACGAACTCTATCTATCGTATGTTCACGATACTTGATAATAAACGCATACCGATTCGACTGAACCCCGCTTACGTGTCATACTCTGGGAACCGGGTCGAACTCTTCCAGCAACCACTCCAGACATAAATAAATGTTGGAACGAACACCTGGACACCGTTGAGCTACCTCAGCAAAGCAGGATCGTTACATGGCGCCCGAGCAGGTTAAAAGTGGTTGCAAAGAGAAAGACATCGGTACAGAGTTATGTCGACATGGATGTACCTAGCAACTAAGGCGGATCTGATCGAGTACGCAAGGGAGTTCGGATTAGACACAACAGGAAAAGTGGAGGAGCGCAAAGAACCCAAACCACACGGAGACGATCAGGCAAAGACTGGGAGTACTAGCAGAGAAGCACAAGAAGGAAAAAGGAGCAACGGATCAGAGCAGCACACCAGCGGAATGGCGAACCAGATCGACATACGGGTCAAACAAACCAACACCCCACCACGGCGGGAATCAGAAACTCCAGACATACCGGACAGAAAGGCAAAAGGTAGAAGTGGAAATCCTAGGACCGAGTAAGGAGTTGGGGGATCCGCTACCAAGGAACAAACAATCCTTTGGAATTCATCGGCAAGATGGAGGAATGGGCCAAAGGCTACGGCATACACAAAGATGCCCTGATCCCGACGATGCCATTCATCCTAGAAGGAGTAGCAGTGGACTGGTGGAACACCACACCGAGCCAGATAAGGACATGGGAGGACCTCAGGGAGGAACTGTTAGAATACTTTTTGCCACCAAGATATCAGGAACAGTTGGAAACACAAATCACTCAACTACGGCAGCGAGAAACAGAACTAACAAGGGAATACGCAATGAACCTGAGGAAACTAATGAGATTTACAGAGTATTCAGAAGAGACAAAGCTGGACCGGATATACAGAAACTGCAGAAGTAAAATAAAGCTCTACACGAGACGGTCGGGATTTAAAACATTAAACAGAATTCCTGAAGTTGGCAGAAGAAGTGGAAGAAATAGAAACTATGGAAGGAACCAACAGACCAATAACAACAGGAAACCAGAACTTGACGCTCGGAAATCTGCATAAGATGCGGAGGAACAGGGCACCGCCGCAAGAACCTGCACAAACCCCCAAGACTGTTTTACTGGGTATGCGGCAGAAATGGAACAAGAACAACGGAATGTTGCCGAGCTGGAGCGGGAAACGCCAGAGGCCTGAGCAGATAACGCTGGCAGCTCAGGACCAAAAACAAATAACAGCGACAGGTGAACAATTAAGTTGTGACGGATTCCGAAATATTTGCCAAGGTAAAAAAGGGACCAGTAAAAGTAAAAGGAACAGTGGACACAGGTGCCCACGAAGTGTGATCAGCAAGAGAAGATACAACGAATTGAGAAAATATGGAGCATGGAGGAAGGGAAGGACAGAAATAATATTAGCGGAACGGATCAAAGCAAAAGATCAGATGAAGATTTTACAACCAATATACAGTCTCCGCAGGAGAAGAATTCGAGTTGGACTTCATCATCTTAAATCAGGTGACAGGAGGAATATTATTAGGAATAGACTTTCTGGCCAAAACGCACACAAGAATCTAATGCGGCAACCTGGAATTAGATATCACCGAGGGAGGGGCAACAGACAGCCCGGACCGTTAGCAAGAACGGCCGTGGCGACCGATAGAGGGCGGACGGACCCCGATCGCCCATGCTCCTCGCAGCCCCTTGAGGCAGTGGCCGACAGGAGTGTCCAGGAGGGGCAACAGGGAGAACGGGCAAGGACACCGTCGCCAGACCGGGACATCCTGGAGCTACACCCGAAGGAGCGTGGAGACGCAAGCGGCGGATGGGCACAGGCAGAGGAAGCAACATCAAGCCATGAGACAGAGGCACGCCCAGACGCGCAGGCGCCACAAGTGAAGTGGTTCACAAACGAGATGGGGTGGACCGTACCCAGAGATGCGACGATGTCAGCCAGGGCGGCCAACGAAATTAAAGGAGAGATGGAACGAGGAGGAGAAAGGGAAAACAGCTGAGTATACTAGTGAAGGACGACCGGTAGACGTGGAAGGTCATCTTTGGAAGGGGAAGCCGTATCACGATAAGACACTTCGTGCCTCCAAGAGGGGGAGGTGTGACGCTCAGAGCGCAATAAAGTAAATATAATATAATAACACAAGCAGTAGCCATAGATAGTCGTTAAGTAGGCAAGAAGCCGAAATAATTATAAGTTCAATACCGTAAAAGGCAAGAAGCCGAAATAAATTTAAGCTAAACGGAAATATTCAAATTGAAATATCCGGGCGGGCGCGCCAAACAAAGGAAACGGTCACACTGACCAATAGCCACCACAAGCCACAATGCGGTATGGCCATGGCTATAGGATTATGAAACTACAGTCACACTGGCGAGGGCCGGGAGGATATAAAAAGGGCGCCGGTGGCCCATACAGATCACTCTGCGGCCGACGGCGATCGGAGAAGGTAAGGCTTACACTTTGGAGTGAGCAAACTTCTGGGAGTTAATTGCGGAGTCTTTTCGGGATAGGGTCTAGTACCCCGTCCACCTTAATACATTGTAGTTAGTTGTTCCTCCCCTTCTTCTTCCAGTTGTTTCCCTTGAATTCTCCCCACCCCCTAAAGACCGGCCGTCATCAGTGATATCCGACCTTGGGATCCCACACCCCAAGACCGACCGTCATTAGTGACACCCGATCTTCGGGGGACTCCACCACTTGGTTCCCCGAGGAGTGTTTTTTTTTTTTTTTTTTTTTTTTTTTTTTTTTTTTTTTTTTTTTTTTTTTTTAAACTGTCTCATCCTCCCAGACATAAGCATAGCCATGAGAGACGTGGCTTTTTCTTCATCCACAGGGCACCCGCCGCCGCCACCACCGCCGCCGGCCGCGACGACGCCGAACGACGACGCAGAAGTCCCCGGCATCCTACGGGCGGACGAGCCCCTGCAGCACGAACTCTATCCATCTTATGTACACGATAATTGTTAATAAACGCATACCGATTCGATTTCACTGAACCCCGCTTACGTGTCATACTCTGGGAACCGGGTCGAACTCTTCCAGCAACCACTCCTGACATAAATAAATGTTGGAAACGAACACCTGGACACCGTTGAGAGCTACCTCAGCAAAGCAG
>NW_024545640.1:0-5777 GCF_018152505.1 Drosophila elegans | reverse complement strand
ATTTCATTTTGAACAATTTTATAAAAATTTATAAAAAAAAAATTTTTTTGTTCAAATTTGAAGCTTGGTCGGCACGAGGTTGCAATCATGCTAGAAAGATCCAAATTCCATATTTGAGTATGGTTTTACATTTATAAAAGATACAGGGGTATGCATTACAAAAATTAAAACAAAATGTTTTTGTCAAATAGGGACACCTAGTGTACCTCGCTGGGCTGGCTGGGCCACTCAGACAGCAGGTCACCCCGGAAGAGTTTGCTTTAACCACATGGGGATGCTGCGTCGGTACCAAGTCCCAGGATTTCAGGAGTTCTGCTGGCTTGCAGCAGGAGCGCGGCCATATATCTGAGATATGGCTCCAGCGAGAAGCCGATCCGGCAGTATACGGAGCAAAGGAAGATTGAGCCAAAACTCTCTTGCAGCCTTACACGCATACGCCAAAATCGGTGGTGAGGCTCCTCTAGCAAGCAGATGACATGGTGATGATCCACTGCAGTGTCTGCATTTGCACTCGGATTAGAAATGACCCTTTGCCCTACGGTATCAGCCTCTCCAAAAACTCGGCTCCGCGTACGGCTCTTGCAGCAGTGCGAACAGGTAATTTTACTGTCCCATTCTGACTAAAGCATCAATTATCCTTTCTTCGCCTCGACCACAGTTTGCTTGGATGAAGCTAAACAGTAATGCCCTAACATACACCCTCGCCAGCACAGCAGCATACACAGACAGTGTATGACAGCAGCCACCTTGGACGGCAATTCGGCAGTCCGTCGAATTAGTGCAGCCTCGCTTGCCACACTATGGAAGGTCTGTCAGCACTGGCGGCATCTGTGGCACACATAAGTGCGTACCAACCTTCGGCAGTTGTAGGCAAACCAGCCGATACGCTTTGCCTCCATCAAGGATTGCTATGGAGGCAATGGCATTCACCTCAAGCGTCACATTTGTTGTGGATCCCATCAGCTGTAGTCCACGGTCATAGGCTGGATCGACTCTCGGCTTTGGATACTCATCATTTTATATATCTTACGCGCCACACAAAGATGGTCCTCTTCCCAAATATTCAGGTATTAGGTGCTCTTGTTTTCAGAGCAGGTTAAAGCTTGTCAGTATTTTGCTGACCTTATTGGAGGCGCCCGTGTCTATCACGGTCAATAACTCACACGTCCGCCGGGTGCAGTCTGCGGAGACGTCGTCGACCCAATGATGTGGCAAGACGTCTAGCCAGGAACTGTTCGTGTGATCAAGCAAGTATCGATTTGAATAGCTAAAAATCGTCTCCATAACCGTCGGCACTTCCGTGTCCTAAAACAAAACGCAAACGGCATTCCAGGTGGAGTAGGTTATTGCTGATGCCCAAAAACAATAATACGCATTTTACATTATAGAGTTCCTCAAAACAAAGAAGCCTTCTCTATCTTCAAAATGATAAATAAGTGTGCCGATGATGTTAATGGCCCACTAGTTTTCGTAACCCACCAACAATGTTTCTGCTTAACAGTTAAAAACTCCTATGTTAACGATTCCCTTTGTTGATTTAATTTACGTCCCCCTATAAAAAATGGTAACTCATATCTAAATTTATTTGTATTTTATTCATAAAAGGTAGACTAGAAAACGGTATCTTCATTTATTTTCTTAATTTTAAACAGGGGTGTCGATAGAGCCATGTCCGTGAGGAGTCTCAAAACCCTCACACGGCAAGGGCAACAAGGTCGATCGGTAAATTGGCGGACTTCGGACCTGCAGAAAGAGGAAGCCCCTTGAACTAACGGTGCGGCAGTGGACCTTGGACCTGATCACGCGAGCTGGAGAAGAGGAAAAACGGGACCATCACAGGCTATAAGGAGGCGGAGCAAGCGCAGCTCGCCCCGAAGTAATAATGCGAGAATCAAAGCGAGTGCGTACGCGAGACCAGTAGCAAGTTAATCAAGTGTCAGTACCAGGATCAAGATCGCAAAGTCGGGACGCCGAACGACTGTGAGTCTACAAGACTGAGACTTCAAAGCGCGAGATCCAACGGGTGCTAGGTCGTGATTAAATCGAGCTTAGGGAGTCCTTGCGTGGAGTCTGCGATAAAGGTGGCTGGGCCAAAGAGGCAGAACCTACCTGCTAGGCGAAACACCTTGCCGGTCCCGACAGTGGGGTTCGCATAACATCCAGGGGAGTCTCGAAGGAGTCGTCACGAGTCAGATACCAGCAAGCAGTCAACGACGAGGTGCGACGCCGCAGAAGACAGCGACGAGGAGTAACAGTAGCGGAAGAGCCACGAGACTATTTACAAGGAGACAAATAAAAACCTTTACGATCCCAACAGAACTCTTGCGTTATTCTTTGGTTAAAGGCAATCAACCAATATAAAATTTGTGGAACGATCCCACAACATCTCTGAGCTAGCCGCCCGTTTACGTAGCGAGCGCGAATATCTAAGTAATCAGGTCGTTACATCTGGCTCCCATGAGTGATTGCCATTGATTTATTATCTCAGGAAGGAAGACTTCGCCGAGGTGAGCAATGTTCTGGTAATTGAACTCGAGGGCTCAGTAGAGGCGTTGGGGAAGGCCCTGGCAGAGACGATTGACCGCATAGCAGAAGACCCGCTCGTGGCACAGTTAGCTGCAGGTCTGGAGATCAAATTCCGGAAGCTGCCGGTCCCAAAGTTTAAATTAACCACCGTAGATGCCGAAGGTCTGATTTCAGGCCTGGATATTCAGAGCATGGCAAGCGACAAGGCAGCCGAGAGAGGAGAGAAGATTACGGCCACATCCGCAGGACTATGCCAAGGTTGCCAAGCAGGTCCGAGTGGAACTTTTGGTATGATGGCAACGATAAGCCGTGACAAATGGTCTGGATATAAAACAGATCCCACGAGCAATGCCGGAGCTGCTGCAGGGCAGAGCCTAAAGTGGTTCATAGCCAACAACCGGCAGTGGGACAACTGGGGAGGCTTCATATTCAGCTTCCAAGGATATTTCCTTCCTCTAGGCTACATGGAGAAGCTAGCGGACCAGGTCAGGCAGCGGAGGCAGACATACGGGGAAAATTTTAAAGATTACATGGTGGACATGCAGACGATGACGCGGCCCCTGGGTATGTCTGCCAAAGAAGTCCTGAACAGAATAAAGGAGAACAGCACGCCGGCCCTCCGAATGTTTATCCGGCCGTACGAGTGTCGGCACCTGGACACCCTGATGGCGCTGGCAGATGAGTTTAAGGAGCTGGACGAGCAGCGGGAGAAGTTCGAGCTGGAAAACCACTCCCAAAGAATACAGAACCGCCCAGTGCCAAGGCCAGAGCAGGGTGCGGGGTGTAGGCGGTGTCAGGAGGACATGGATGCGCCACGGAGGCATACATCGCAGGAACACGGACCATCAGCCGATCGCAGTGGATTTATCGAGAATCCAGCCAACGCTTGTCGCAGATGCGGGGGCGCGGACCGTTGGACGAAGGAGTGCCGGAAACGGCGACTCACGTTCTGCTGGCGATGCGGGAAAATAGGTGTCCGGACGGTGGAGTGCTGTTCGGGAAATGCCCAACGATCCCAGACTCCGAGAGGCGGCAGGGATCGTAGGTGCTACATCTCAAAAATAATGGGCGACTTGAAGGCGGAAGAAATGCAACTGTCCGCCACAGTGCTCATAGGTGAAGCAAATGCTAAGGCTACAGCGAGCTTCATCAGCAAAGAGCTGGCGGACAGGCTGCAGGCGGCAGGAAAGGTTGGACCCACAAAGATGCAAGTACGGATGGCGGACGGTAGATGCGGAGACGTAAAATCGCATCTACAAATTCGAATCGGACTTGGCACAAGAACAGTGTCAATGGAGCTGCTGATCCTACCAGGATTGATCGACGCACTGGTGCTAGGATAGAACTTCCTTACCAAAATCGGAGCCGAGGTGAAGCGTGCAGGTCACAGCGTTGTGATACCGGCGAGGGACAGACACCGAGGCTGGCTGAAGGAAAAGCTGTCGGTACCAGTCGTGGAAGCCCCGAAGGGATTTTCGGAAAAGGATGTGGACCAGTATTTAAAGACCGACTTGGAGAGCCTGGAAAATAGTACACTGGGTCACCATGAAGGACGATCAGCCGATCGAAAAATCAAAAATTCAGGGCGAGATCAACGCCAAAAGTAGACGAGCTTCTTAAAAGGGCTTCATCGAACCGTCAAGGAGTCCGTACAGCTCACCAATAGTCATGGTAAGGAAGAAGATCGTGAAGTGGAGGCCTTGTGTTGATATCAGGAATATTAACGCAAAAGTCCGTGAGGATGCATATCAATGCCGATGATAAACTATATCCTGGAGCAACTTCGAAGCTAAATTCATTAGCAGCCTCGACGGGTACTGGTTCCGTTGGAGGCAGCCAGCAGGCAGTACACAGTATTCACGGTTCCTGGGAAAAGCCTGTTTCAATGGAAAGTTATGCCTTTTGGTTTACACTCGGCATCAGCAACATTCCAGCGTTGGACCAGGGAATAGGATCGAAATGATGCCGCACGCATTCGCGTATCAGGATGATATAATCGTCGGACGGACGCTAGAAGTGCACATGCGGTACCTAAAGGAAGTATTAAGAAGACTGCGAGCGGCGAACCTGAAAGTAAACGCTGATAAGTGCAAATTCTTCAGGAAGGAACTTCTATGCTTAGGGCATCGCATTACAGACTAGGGCATCGGGGCGGATCCGGAGAAGGTATCGGCGATAGCATTGCTAAAACCACCGGCAACTGTCAAGGAGCTGTGGCAGTATTTGGGAGTGGCGCCGTGGTACAGGAGTTTCGTGCCAGATTTTTGCCACGCTAGTGCATCCACTGAACACTCTTCTCCGAAAGAGTGTCGAATGGGAATGGACCAAAAGCAGGCCTTTGAAGCTGTCAAAGCGAGGTTGGTCGCCTACCCAATTTTGGCATGCCCGGATTTCACAAAACCGTTTGTGCTGCACACCGATGCCAGCGATTATGGGCTGGGTGCCATGCTCACTCAAAATTCCGGCCAGGGCGAGCGGATGATTTTCTATTCCAGCCGGATCTTGAACTGAAAAAGAATGTTTAGCAATCGTGAGGGCCATAAGGAAATTAAAGCCATACCTGGGGGATACCATTTCAAAGTGATAACAGATCACAGCGCCCTGAAGTGGTTGAATAGCATCGAGGCAACCGGAAGAATCGCACGATGGGCACTGGAGCTCAACAATACGACTTGAAATATCATATAGGAAAGGTCAATATTGTGGTGGACGACTGTCTCGGCTGCCCTTACCTGAAACCTGTCGAATGATGAAGACAAAGCCACCAGGTCAACCGGCGAAACAAGCCGAATGTAGCTGGATAAGGGACATGAGAGGCAAGTTAGCACAAAACCCCCAAAAATATCCGGACTATTTAGTGGAGGCCGACTGGCTGTACCGGCACATTCCTTAGGAAGGGAAACTCAGACCCCGTCGGAAAGCGCACAAAAACTAACCGAAATCTTCGAGCCGGTCAGCCGGGACATGGAGAAGGCGGCGCACGATCAGGCGCGCCACTTCAATCTCCGGAGGCGCCCTTGGAAACTACGGGTGGAGACACGGTCTGGGCCAAGGAGCACCATCTATCCGAGGCAGCAGAAGTTCGCGGTGAAACCTTTGGGCTGAAGGGCCGTTTAAAAATATTTAAATTCGACTCTCCGGTTATTTGCAACCTCCGGCACGAAAACACGGGCAAAGAAAGGAAAACACACATACGCCAGTTAAAACCGCAAAGCAAGGAGAGGCAGTCACAAAAAATCCGTCGTATCGGG
>NW_024545639.1:0-507 GCF_018152505.1 Drosophila elegans | reverse complement strand
GAAGACGACGTGGCTGGCGAGCGGCGAGGGACCATGATTTTCCGCGGTGGGGGCAGCAGCAGGGTCTCAGGCGGATCTGCCTCGAGCCGTCTAGAGTAATCAGGGCAAGACCAAGAATGGGCCATACCATGGGAAGCGCAGGCAGTCACAGTCGATAGTAGGAGGCAAGCGAAGGCGACGAGGCAACGGTCTCCCCTCCCTGGCGCCAGGAGCAGAAGGCCCTTGCCAGGAGCAGCAGTGGCGGTGTCATCAGCAGACAGTCACGTGGACGTGTGGCCCGCGTTACCTCGACAAAGGCAGGGAGGAGGCCAGGATGTGGGAGGCCAGCGACCGGCATCGCCCACCGCCGATGCACCGGCGCGATCCGCGAAGGCGGAGTCCACGAGAGATGCGACAGAAACGCGTCGCGGAAGCGGCCACGGAAAGTATGGCGCTGAATGGCAGCAGTCGGAGGGCGTGGAACGGGCGGAAGTTCCGGAGACGGAATGGCCGGCGCAGGTAGTCGAG
>NW_024545638.1:0-319 GCF_018152505.1 Drosophila elegans | reverse complement strand
AACGGCGATGCCATTCAACCCGGACATAGGATCGCCAACGCAGCGGTTTCCTGGATGCCGGATCAATATAAACGACTGGGTCTCAGGCATCCGGCCAGAACTCGCGCTGACCTAGGAGATTTCGCAAACTCAGCATATATACCCCACCTGGATTCGAGACTCTCAGTTGTAAATGCAGGCAAAATAAAAATCAGTCTTGGAGCGACATGAAGGCGCCCAGTCACTGTTCATTTGAACCTCCTAAACTCCACCAGCGCAACCTGCCTCAGCCGGATCCAAACTCAGACTATAATTCCCGCACCTGGAGCCAGAGGATTTC
>NW_024545637.1:0-343 GCF_018152505.1 Drosophila elegans | reverse complement strand
CCTCTGGCAAAGCATATTTTGTTTTGGCACATTTTCTTCATTGAGTTGGTGTTCTTTTGATGACAGAGATTTTCAATTGAGTGTTTTATGTGTCGAGTGTTTTGTCTCTGTGCTCTTGTATTATATTATGCACTGTTTCTTAAATGATTTGTTGTTGCACTTAAAATTGTGGATTTATTAGGAAGCGATTTTTTGTAGCTTAGAACCTAAATTATTCCGGGCAAATCAGCTTTTTTGTGTTGTACTCTTATTTATGCTGCTGTAGTAAGCAGTTTTTAGTTTACAAAAAGCCCGTGTTTAAGGTGTTTTCCCATTGTTAAGGCGGAGCTTCACAAAAGTGCGT
>NW_024545636.1:0-283 GCF_018152505.1 Drosophila elegans | reverse complement strand
AGTCATCAATGCCAGGGCGGCATCTGGAACGGATTATACGCGCCTGATTGACTCGCGCCAGGTTGGTGGTTAAAGATACTTAGTGAGCAGCGTAGCGCGCTGCAGCGCACGGTGGGATCGTCAGGACAGGGTGGCGTCAGGGCGGGGAGTACGGGTATAGTCAGGGGCCGGATCCGGCTGGTGCAGGCTGTACTGGTGGAGTTTACAGGAGGCTTTGAGAATAAAAAGACTTATACCTTCAAGTATGGCTCAAGACTGATTTTATTTTGGTTTCAAGTACAAT
>NW_024545635.1:0-6423 GCF_018152505.1 Drosophila elegans | reverse complement strand
CAGGTGAGTAGTGGCACGTTCTTCTATGTTGGAAACTGCCAATAGCAATGGAAAGCTTGTTGTCTGACCTCGGGAATTGCTGTTACGCAAAGTGGCAAAGGCGTTGGATGGAGAGCTACTTGATGTCAACAATAATTGTAGTGGCGGCCTTGACGCATTTGGTCCCGTTGGCGGAGATAGAACAGCATCGTATTTTACATAGAGCGTTGAAGATCTTACTGGAGATGCAGTTGGAGGTGATGTTTAAGTTCTCCACATTGAGGATCACCATCAATCCCTTTATGGGAATGAAGATCTGTGGTTGATGATCCCTTTTATTGTGCTGCAGGTCGCTTCGTCCTGTCCAGAAGGCTGTAGAGGCATTCTGTGTTATTCTTCGGCGTCGAAAAAGCTAAGCAAACATGTGTACTACCCACTTTTATACAAGGTGTATCAAATAATCTTAATTTCACATCATTCTTAATAATAACATTCGGTACGTTTACATACTGTAAACGACCTGATTTCTATGTATTCTCGCTCGCTACGTTAACGGGCGGCTAGCCAGAGAGGTTATGGGTTCGTTCCACCAAATTTATATTGGGTGATTGCCTTTGGACCAATGAATAACGCAAAGAGTTCTGTTGGTATCGTAACTGTCTTTATTCGCCTTCCTGTACAAGCCTCGCGGCTCTTCAGCTGCCGTTGCTCCCTCGTCGTCACGCGGCGTCGCTCCTCGTCGCCATCCTTCGCGGCGTCGCCGTCGTCGACTGCTTGCTGGTATCTACCTCGTGACGGCTCCTTCGAGACTCTGATGTTATGCGAACCTCACTATCGGGACCGGCAAGGTGTTTCGCCTAAGGCAGGTAGAATCGCCTTCCGCCTTTCGCCTAGCCACCTTTTATCGCAGGCTCCCTTAAGTTGGTCCGGATTGTGTCGTAAGGTGTATCGCCTAGCCGGGGGAACCCGGTCTCGACCTCTTTCTGCTCAGCCACGATTCGGGCAGAGAGAGAGAGAGAGAGAGAGAGAGAGAGAGAGAGAGAGAGAGAGAGAGAGAGAGAGAGAGAGAGAGAGAGAGAGAGAGAGAGAGAGAGAGAGTTATTATTATTATATATATACATATATATATATATATATTATATATTATATATATATATATATTATATACATATATACATATATATATATATATATATATATATATATATATATATATATATATATATATATATATATATATACATATATATATATATATATATATATATATACATATATATATATATATATATATATATATATATATATATATATATATATCTATAGAGACTGAGAGAGACTCCACGGCAAGGACTCCTTGAGCTCGATTTAACGCACGACCTAAAGCACTTGTTGGATCTCCCGTTGAAGCTCAGCCTTGTAGACTCTCAGTCGTTCGGCGTCTCGACTTTGCGATCTTGGATCCTGGTACTCGGCACTTGATTAACTTGCTACTGGTCTCGTACACGCACTCGCTTTGATTCTCGCACTATTCGTCGTGTGCTGTGCTTGCGCCACTTTATAGCCTGTGATGGCTTTTGTTATGGTAGTGCAATGAGTCGGTATAATTGTAAGATTATTAAAGGTTGAATTGGAATTAATGTTATATGGGTTTTATTAATAGTAGTGGATTCTAATGAAATCACATTATATAATTCGTGTTCCAACTGAATCCACTTTCTGACTGCTAGTAAAGTTTTTAATTTTCCCATTTCCATAGAATTTAATAAAGTACTTTCTGGACCATTTTTAATTTGGCAACTAGTAGTTTTCCACGATATTATTTAAGTGGGATTGTAAAGTAATTTATGAAGCTGAAATTAATCCGTTCAAGAGTATTTGGATAAGTTGAATGTTTTTCTGTTCTTCATCTACATTTTGTTTAAAGATTTTATTCTTGGTATGAATTGCTCCTCGTTAATGTGGTTAGTTTTTTCCTCAAATCTTATACGTGTTTCATTTCCTTGGGAAAATAAGGTTCGCTTCTGGAATTACTGCGTAAGGCCTCTAAGTCTTTATATATTTGTTTGCCGCATAGGCGGGCATATTCCCGAAACTATTTTAACTATGTGGCCTAATCCATTAACTTATCCTCTCCCGCACCTATTACCCCCATTGTTTGGGAAGCAAGGAATTTAGTCTTGTTGAACTTGAGATACTTGATGACGAACCCTGTTCGTCAGGTAAGTTTCCTATCACCTCCTGTATTTTAGCTGCCGATTCCTCATAATTGTTCACAGATGAATTACATGTTTAAATATTTTAAATGATTTTACCACTCTCGCTGTACCCAGGTTGATTTTTAAAAGGGCTGATCTTTATCCAATCTTTCGCTAATTGAGCCGTTGAGTTAAGTCCTCCCTGTCAATCTGTGAAAATTACATTGGGAGTGTATCACTAACTGCTTCGCATGAATGCTTACGTGTCATTTGTCTGTGGCCACAGCTCTCCTAACTTGTTTCTTGTGTGTTTTTGCTTTTCCTTATTGTTCGTAATGTTACTCCGCTGTCCTGTAAACCTTGTGCTTACTAAAACGAGGTAAGATTTCGATTTCTCCTATTTTCCTTGCGAAAATAGAAGTTACAACCGGTAAGTCATGGGGTTTGTCCTTGTTCGTTTGGGTTGACTTATTCGTCTTTTCGTTGCGTCCGCCATGTGTTTCTGGTATAGTTCAAATTGAATTCGTTAAGTTTTTGTGCATGTAGTCGAAATCACTGTCGAATTTGACTGTTTTTTCAAAAGTCTGAATGATAATCGCAAATTAGAGTGGATCGGATTGTTGTAGGTTATTATGGTTTCGGAAGCATCTCATCGTGTTCAATGGTTAATTTTTATTCTTTTTCTCTTACCAAAATGATTCTTGACAGACCCTGTTAGAGTGGAATGTAAACGTTCTACTATGGATGGCCACTGGACTGTTGAATGGAAGTAATATGAAGTTCTATTTCGTATTGTGCCAAGAAGTCTTTGAAAATAGCACCAGAGAACTCGGCCTCCTGATCAAGTTTTATTTTTTGGGGCCTTCCAAACTGGCAAAAGAAGGTTTTAAAGGCTTTGGATAACAAGAATTGAGTTTTGTTGGTTAACTGGTAGGCTTGAGCGAGAATTTGAGAATTTATCAATAATTGTTAAGTTATAATTATTATTGATAGTATATATGTCCGTGTGTAATATTTCTAGGGTCGGTTGGCGATTTCTGGTAATACAAGAAAATGGTGGTTTTTGTGGACCCCATCGTACTTAGCGTGGGGGGCAGGCTTTTGCAATCCTGGATTATCAGAGATTAGAGATTTTAGTTGGGGTACGTAGTTTTCCTTTTAGATGCTGGTACACTTCTTCCATCCCTCTATGATTGTTGTTAGAATGATGAGTTTTTATTAGGCAGTTAATTTCGTTCGGCCTGATAGGCTCGTGTAAAAGAATGGGACTTCTGTAAATCTTATACAAACTGAGTCTGGTGAAATATTTGTGTAAGCTTTTTGAATTATATCTCAGTGATTCCTTCTTAAGGTATAAGATGGTTCCGTTATACGTGTCCGTGTTTTATTTTGAGATGGATTGCTCGTTACAAATGAGGGGTCTGGCCGATTTCGAATATAACTGTTGAATGTATAGCGCTTTGGACTACCGGGATACTAGGTGAAACGGTGCGGTCGCCTTCGTTGGCAAGTATGTTTGGTTCAATTCACTCAAAGCATCGGCAATGACCTTTGTGAGCCTTTGTAGACAATATCGTAATCCCACCTGAGAGGGTTAGTTTCGAACGAAGGAGCTTAGGGCCTTGGCCCCAAAGCTTTGTAAACCATACTAAGGGCTTGTGATCTGTAATGATTTCGAACTTGTGGCCATTCAAATATAAGGTTGGTTGAGGTACTTAACTGCCTGGTGATTGTTATTACTATTTCTTTCTCTATAATTGAATAAATTGGCTTCAAGCTCATTCAAGGTTCTACTCGCGAAACAAATTGGTCTGTCGGACCCGTCAGGGCCCTAGGAGAGAACGGCACCAATGGCGAAGTTACTATGTCCGTAGAGAAAATGGCTTTTGGAAGTTTGGGTGTTGCAAGATCAATGTTTATTAATATTTGCACTCTAAAACCGCTCTATAAATTTCACTGATAATGATCTGATTGTCAAACCTTAATAAAGAGATAATGGGTTTGCTATTCTAGCAAAGTCTTCTTTATAAACTTCCCATATGAACCCAATAATCCTAAAAAGATTTATTTGTTTAGTAGTTTTGGGGCAAGGGAAAATTTTTCACCGCTGCTATTTTGTCTGGTTATCGTCTGTGTTATTGGGATAACCAATAAATCGATTTCTTTTCAAGAAATTGACTTGGTGATTTGAATTTTTAGATTTGCTTGGCGTAATCTCTGAATCACAGTGTTTTTGGAGGGAGGCAGAGAATATAATGATGTCGTTAAGATAGACTAAGCAGATGTCTCCTATTAATTCGCCTAGTACATTATCCATTACCCTTGGGAAGGTAGTCAGGTGTTTTTCAGTCCGAAGGGCATTCTCCCCGTGAATTCGTAATGTCCGTCACCGAGAAGGCTGTTTTTGCCATGTCTCTGGGGGTCCATCTGACGACGGTGCCAGGTAGAACACGCTTGCCAAATCTAAAGTGGAAAATGATTGCCCCCACCGATGCTTGTCGTTAATATTGGGGAACTGGCACCAATCAAAGATGGTTTTCGTTCAGTTTCCTGGAAATCCCAACCAATATCCACTTCTTTTGTTCGGGGAGTCAGATTTTTTGAATCCACCTACGATGGGAACCCAGGGAAAATTGCTCATGCTCCTGCTTCTCTCCTCCTCCTTCCTCTGCCTATATAATATTTTGTTCAACATTTTGGATATTTGTTTTCGACCTCCTTTATGTATATATGGGGATATCTGTACGTTTTGACATGAATTGGTATATTGTCGGTGGTCAAATAGGTGCTTGACTCTGCTGGAAATGCAGGAAGTGTCGCGTCGTCATAGAAAAGATCTTGAGATCTTTTGCAAATTTTAACCAACCCTGTTTTTCCTTCATCCGTTAGATGGTCCTTTTTAAAATTTGTTCAAGCAAAGATTGCCCTATTTGTTGGTGGTAGCTTGGATTGAGTGTTGCCCCGTTTGGGTCGTAACATTCTTTGTTATGGTTGTACCTTCAATGGTTGGTCGAGGCATAATCTGTCCAGTCCCGAAATTGTTAGTTATGCAAGAAGCTATGGCCGTCTGAGGCTGTTTAAAGGCCCCGAAACAGAAAAGATTTATATGCTCACCTCTAGTAACATGAGAGCCACCTTCATTACATTTCACTGCTAGTTTGATAATGGTTTCTCATTTTAATGGATAAAAGGAAGCTGTTCCTCTTATTAACTTTCTGGGTAATAATGTTGATTGTGGTGAATGGGGTTTCGATTTTTGGTTCCGACACACCTTACTTGGGGGGTTTGTTATAAAATCATTCCAAGAAGACCACCAAAGCATGGGTGGAATTTGAAAGTAGTAAATCCGAATTTCTGATGTTCTTTAAATTTATTATATGGGTAGTACAGTCCTTAAGGTCAGCGAATAACTTCAGGACTGTCTGACATCATTTCAACTTTTGTATGAAAATCTTGCGGAATAAGGCTTGGGTCGACAAAAGAATAAGTGGAACCGGTGTCGATAAGGAATTTGAGGGGTAATGGGTAGCAGATAGAGTGATAACTATAAGGGAAGAATGACCTGTTCCATCGAGGCTTCTTGTTGAAAATTTGAGCTGTCGTCAATGTTGTTAGCATTGGGCGCAGGTCTGCGTGAGGTACTGTAGCGCTTGCAGCAGCTGCAGATGGTCCAACGCTATCTAGATGGGAAGCGGAAAAAATCGGTGGCGCCATCTAGATCTCGATGGGGAGAATTGGTGGACTGGCAGGGTTAGATCATTTGGGGTAACAGGGGCGAAAATGTCAGACTTTCGCTGAGTGAGAGAATTTCTCCAATTAGGGAGAGATAGGTTGCCGCCTTTATTGCGGCATCACTACCTGCCATTCCAATTGGGCATCCAAAGTGGTCATTGAGTAAAAAGTGCGTTTGAAATCAGTTAACCAGTGAAAGCGCCCGAAAAAGCAGAGGCGGCTACCAACAGCCGCACAGTTACCACGGCAAGTGGAGCCCAGAAGGAAGATCCCAGCGGGACCCGGCCGGGTTCACAGGGTGAGGAGAAGTGAATGAGGTGATTTAGATTTTCTAAGGGGGCCCATCTTGCTGCATAGGTGTTACTAAGTGCCGCCCCAAATCCAAGACGACGCAACCCGTAGGATAGGAGGAACCAGTTTTTTGAAGATAGGAAGAATCCATATCGCAAAGCGACCAGTAGATCGAGCGTCCGTGAGGAGAGAGGAGGAGATCCGATGGACGGCTGGCAGGAAA
>NW_024545634.1:0-1151 GCF_018152505.1 Drosophila elegans | reverse complement strand
AATTTAAATTTTGTCAAAGTGTATTTCTATTTCTTATACTTAATAATTAATCAATAAACAATAATAAACTAAAATCCCACATAAATGAAACTGAATTTGAAAATAGCATTGTAAATGAAACTGAATTTGAAAACAGCATTGCAAATGAAACTGATCATAGAAAAAAAACATCTCGATCAGGTAAAGTAATTAAACCACAAAATAAATACGGATGGGATAAAAATAACTTTAAATTAAAAAAAAAACTTTAAATTAAAAAGAATGACTCGATCCGAAGCAGTCGCATGCAAAACATGCGAAGTGGACGGAGTCTCCTGCATGAGCGTGGGCTGAGAAGGGGGTGGCAAGGCGAGATTTGTGTTAAGGGAATATATGTGTAGCAACGTGTGATGTGAGGAATTGCACACTATACATCTGTTCCATTTGCATTTTTTGACCGTGTGACCCTTTCTTAAGTAGTTAATGCATAAGGGTGCTCTTATAGCGAAATCGAATCTTGAATGTTGAACTGTTAGGGCTGCGAAGGAAGCGCAGTTTCCAATCTGATGTCCAGGCGAGTTGCAATACACGCATTGAACAGGGTCGTTTCTGGCAGCGACAAACGAAAAACTCCTATTTCCATTCTTCTTAGGGTTAGATTGGGTCTGCTGAAAAGTTATGGGCTTGAAAGCTACCATGTGTTGGTTTCGCCTGTTGAGGGCCGCCTCATTCCTTCCCATTTTCTTTTAGTTCCTGCATCGACCTTGCTCATTAGCAGATGTATTAAAATAGCATTAGTAATGCGTCTATCAACCCCAATAGACAGCAAGGTGTCATACAAGGCTGTGACCGTGTCGATGAGGGTTATCAATGCTGTAGCTGAAGACTGGGAAATTTTTTGCAAAATAAAAAGTGTCGATATGTTGTCAAAAAAGATAAGACAATCATTATCGTACACCCGCTTCAGGCTAGCAAGGGCTTTGGGATAATTTTCCGAAGTGACCTGAAAGGCCCTAACTATTCCTAAAGCGTCTCCAGCTAAACACGAAATTAAATGATTGAATTTTTCAGTATCGTGTAAAGTGTCATCTTTGTCAACGAAAGTTTCGAAAGGGTTTATAAAATTTTTAAATTCTGAAAAGATTTGAGTTTCTTGTGCACTTTGCTCACTT
>NW_024545633.1:0-2236 GCF_018152505.1 Drosophila elegans | reverse complement strand
TACTCTACGTCACATCCTCGGGACACTATATCTGCTAGGTTGACTTTCGTGGGAACGTGTCTCCAAATTGCTTTCTCCGACCACTCCTGAATTTCTGCAACCCGGTTCGAAACAAAAATCGACAACGACGAGGGATGGGTTTTAATCCAGTGTAAAGTGATCTCGGAGTCTGTCCACAGGAAAACATTTTCAATGGGAGAATTTAGCAATGGCCTGACACGATTATAGAGATCTGCTAAAAGGTGAGCTGCACACAGCTCAAGGCGAGGCAAAGTTTTCGTCTTGAGGGGAGCTACTTTCGATTTGGCGGTCAATAAAGACACTTTCAAACCTTCATCAGTTTGAGTCCGAACGTAGATGCACGCTCCATACGCTCGCATGGAAGCGTCAGCGAAACCATGTATTTGAATCGGGACTTGTGGATCTGTGTTGACGAATCGCGATACCTTAATTTTAGGCAGCTGCAGAAGCGTTGCTTTAAACGTCTCCCACGACGTGAGCAACTGCATCGGTAGCGACTCGTCCCAATCTAATTTTCGAAGCCACAGTTCCTGCAACAACATCTTTGCCTTTGTGACCAAAGGACACAAGAGGCCAAGTGGGTCGAAAAGTCGAGCAGTCACCGACAAAATATTTCGTTTTGTCGCGCGAAGATCCAGGAAAGAGTCATCCAACCGAAATTGAAAGTAATCTTTAACCGGTAACCAAACCACGCCAAGGGTCTTGGTTACGTCTGAGTCTGCCATAAGTGGCATTACAGCGCTATCAGATGCGGATAACTCTGGGCAGTTTGAAAACCACTTTGCCAATTCAAAGCCTGCCTCTTGCAAGACCTGAGAATCTTCGTCTCGAAGACTTTGCAAGTCCTCAACGCATCCGGCGCCAATCAACAAATCGTCAACATAAAAACCATTCTGAATAACCTTTGCGGCTTTTGGATGAGTTACTTGCGCCATCTCTTCTAGCCGCATTAAACACCGAATCGCCAAAAAGGGTGCTGGCGAAGTTCCATACGTAACGGTGTTCAACTTAAAGATTTTCAGGGACTCAGAAGGATCTCGTCTCCATACTATGAGCTGGAAGTTACGATCAGCTTCGTCCACCATCACTTGGCGATACATCTTTTTGACGTCGGCCGCAAGGGCAAACTTATGCAATCTAAACCGAAGCAGAGTCGAGTACAGCTCCTCTTGAATAGTTGGGCCTACCATCAAGATGTCATTCAACGCTACCTGCGTAGAAGTACGGCTCGATGCATCGAAAACTACTCTCAACTTAGTTGAAGTACTTTGTGGCCGTAAAACGCATTGGTGCGGAATGAAATAGTGCGGAGTATTCGGAATTTTGTCATTGGTGGAGGACATGTGGCCCAGTGAAACATATTCCTCCATGAATTCAATATACATATTCTTCAGCGAAGGGTCCTTTGACAATTTCCTTTCTAGCGACAAAAATCTACGTTTCGCAAGTATTTGGGTCAGATTTAAACGGCAAACGAACCGAAAATCTACCGGACGACAATCTTTGAGTATTTTTCTCAAAGTGTTGTTGACAGAGTTGTTGCTCAGGAGTATGGACTTTAGCCTTGGGCGGCAATTGACTCCAACGCTTCCTCCTGGCAGCTGCGTTTTTATTATTTTCAGCGTTTTTATTATTTTCTGAGGCACATCTGCCTGACACTATCCAGCCGAGAACTGTCTTTTGTAGGATGGGGAATTCAGGCCCCTGCTTTATCTGGCCAATAGATAAAAGTTCAAAGAATGTTTCAGCGCCGATAAGCATATCTATTTTTTGGGGCTTGAAGAAGAATGGATCTGCCAACTGAATATTTTCAGGCACCCTCCACCAGCTGGTGTTCACCGCTTGATCCGGATGATAACCAGAAATATTTTTCCAAATCCAAAAAACCGGACGACAATTGGCTGTTCTCTACCTCGCGACTGCACAATCGTGTGTATTTTTTTGTGGCTTGGGCATTAGTTTCACCAATGCCTCGCAAGCTCATGCACACGTACTCTCTTGTAATTTTGACTCTATGAGCGAGCTCGTCGGTTACAAAGTTTATTTGAGAACCAGAGTCGAGCAACGCTCGAGCTAATACAAACTCTCGCCGCTTTTTGTTTGGACGTCATAACAGCAGTTACAAGAATGACTCGATCCGATGCATTCGCATGCAAAACATGCGACGTCGATGGAAACTCCTGCATGAGCGTGGGCTGAGAAGGGGAGGTGGCAG
>NW_024545632.1:0-1660 GCF_018152505.1 Drosophila elegans | reverse complement strand
CAGATAATAATGATAATTAATTCTTTGGCGCCCATCGTTTCGGCCACTTTTTAATATGTGCTCACAAACTCATACTATCAATAGCTTTCTTCGGTCTTAGGAGGTCAGCAAATTCCTGGCAGTGAGCTAATCCAATCGCTAGTGGCAAAGCCAGGGTGTTAGATAGTAACACAGCTGTTGGCGTTCACTTTCAAACAAAAATTCTCTCAGTTCCGCTGCACTTGCGATCTGGCGATTTGAAGAATGACTAACCGAATTATCAGTAGTAGTTCAGTCGGCCACGTTAAACTGAAGTAGCAGAGGAACATTAGCTTTCCTATATACTATTTTCTAGAGTAGCCCCCAAAGTACGGCATATCAGTACGCTAAGGAGAAGCAGGCTAACAATCATTTTGGTAATGATTGGTCTGTAGGAGAGGGTTTGCTGTAGTAGAGGGTTAAATCTTTATGGGCCAAAGCATGATCTTTTATCAAGTATCTGCATAGGATTTATTGTAACAGCCTTTCAGAGTGAGTGAGTTGCAGGCCACAGATGATGGTAAAAGTGAAATGCTTCATTATTAGCAAAGAAGAGCGCAGGTAGCAGTCGTCGCTTATCTTTTAAGAGCGATAACTGACCACGGCGGACCACACGCGCAACAGAGCCTTTTGTTGTTGTTTAAGGAGTCTTTTTTTTGCTGTCATTGTTTTCTTTGGTTTCTTTTACATTGCCAAGTTTTGGATCAACTCAAGGCCAGTACTTATTCGCAGGGGAATAAGCTATGCTTGTTGGCAAAATATTTTAAAATATTTAGGTATTATAACTATTTTACCAAATAACTGGTGGGATTGCAGAACCAATTATTCTGGCAAAACATTTCGTACTATTCATTGTTTTTTTTCGCTGTTCGCCTACTGTGGTCTGCTGCAGATAAAAGCGAAGCGCGACGAGCGAACATCTGATCAAGCTGAGGAGGTCATTAATCTCTAAGTTTGAAAGTGCGGAAAGCAGTAGAACAATAACAATCACGAGTATCTAATTAGGAGTAATTGAAAGTTTTGGACTCAGTGGTTTTAAGTTTAGAAGGAAGTCGGTGTCGGACAATGAGAAGTGGTGTCGGACAATGAGAAAGCCGCTGGGTCTGCACCCAAATGCGTTTTATGCGAAAAAACCTTGGCGTCGGCACCAACGCTGCAAATTAAATGTGGCCATAAATTCCACAAAGCCTGTTTCGAGTCGTATTCCAAGACCAAAAATGCTTGTCCGAACTGCAAAGGAACTCTTTACGATACCAGACAGCGTACACGGCAAAACACGCCTGCAGGTCCAGGGGCATCAAGCTTAGAAGAAGCGGAGCACTAGCTATATCTCAGCAAGCTACAGGGAACATTGTGTCACAACAATTCAAAGCCATGCAAAACGAGCTGCTTACACAGCTATCGGAAAAGATGGCCCAGCTGATTCAAGTCACCTTAGCGGCTCACATGCAGCCACTTTCCAACGTCCCTTCCGCAATTGATTCGAGGCGGTTATCAGAGTCGGTAAAATTTCAGGTTGGAGGCCAAACAAGCATGGTACACAGTTCAGGCCTAGCAACACCGAGGACCGAAGTCAACGAGATTGCCCCCAGGCCAGATAAAGGTTACCAAATTGTTAACAGTTGGAAGCTAAGGTTTAGTG